>NC_057807.1:594771603-594774992 GCF_018294505.1 Triticum aestivum | reverse complement strand
ACGCCACATAAAGGGCTTTAAAAGAAATGCCACAGTCGGGCGTCTGAGCGACGCCACATAAAGGGCTTTAAAAGAAATGCCACAGTCGGGCGTCTGAGCAACGCCACATAAAGGGCTTTAAAATAAATAATCATAATGAATATCCCGGAGGTAGAACCATCCCAGAGATATTCGGTAACAACAATAATATCACGGGTTAGTCAACAATAATAATAATCATCACAGGTATCACAAGTCACGGTTAGTAATTCCATTATTTTCTGGCTAACAGTTTCACCTCCAAAGACCGACACTAAGACCGATACTTGACCCATCCCAGACTGTAATCCTTAACCATGGACACGGCTATTCGAATAGGTTTATTCTCTGCAGAGGGTTACTCTTTACCCACGAGTAACGGATTTCTTTAGTCCATCGGGACTAATTCCATCTACGGTCTTTTTGTTGAAAACACACCTAACTTGCACACACCAGCTTATCACACACGTGTCTGGAATCACCCACGACACCTGCTAAGCAAACTCTAAGTGGGGAGGCTACAACCTCGCGTAGCATGGGATCAAATTTATATCGCGCGCTCTAAGGGGTGGCCTCCCCTCTCGGTCCCAACCGGAAACACCCATGCCCCCGGACCAGGTGGCCTGCCTACCGGTTACAACCGGTATCTTCCACCATGGCCTCTCTGTACGGTGTGTGCTAGAAATAGGTTGACAACTTACTGAACCGTACTCTACTTGCTATAGAGACGAGTGGTAGTACGAAACAAGTATGGGGGTTACTGGAACAAGACTCGATCTACGGTCGACTCAGGAGGTTAAAGTATTTCCTGCATGATTAGTATAACAAATATAATCCATCCAACAGGGTCACCGCTCATATCACCTTGCCATGCCATATCAGACATAACCGTCCCGGCAGAGGTTTTTCACGGTTTTCTGCCGGTATGCATTTCAAGGCATATGAGGGTGATTCTCATCACAAGTGTGTTCGTTTCCAACAGCATGGAAATCAATAACATCCACCCATGCATATGATCATATCACATGAAATAACAAGTCCTTCGAAATGCGGTGGTGTTATAAATGCATCAACAATCACACCAAAAATATTATGCCGGGATTCAAAATGCTTGCCTTCAATGTGTGGGAAGGCAGGGTGCACTCCAAAACTTTTGAAAGCTTCTTCTCTCTTCCAAAAATCCTATTTTAAAAAATATATTTGAATTAACACATATTTCAAAAACAGAACCAAAAAGTTGTTTGAAAAATTTTCAAATAAATCTTAAAATAAACTAGACCAAATTTGAAGAAGGTAGGAAAAAGAATCAACTCATATGGATTTATATTTAAAAAGTTATAGCCAGTCAAAGTTATGGTCAAAACTGCTATTTACATTAAAACAGAAAAGAAAACGGTTCGGAAGGGAATACGTTTTCGGAGCGGGGAAAGCGTACTGGGGAAAATACGCCTTCACTTAACCGACGTGGATAGGCGCAGGGTCACTGACAGTGGGTCCAAGGGGCCCACTGGTTAGGTTTGACCAGTCCGCCCTCCTTCTTCTTCCTCTGTCCCGAGCGGAGGCGGGACTCCGGCGACCAACGCCGGCGAGCGGCGGCTCCTCGCGGCCTCTGGAGGGCGGGGATGGATCCGCACGGCTGGGGCGTTTCTCCCGGTGGTCGAGGGGTCGACAGTGGTGGAAGAAGTCGTCGGCGGTGAGCTTCGCGGCGGAGGGAGCCTCGGGAGCAAAGTGGTTTCGGGGCGGCGGTGGTTCTCGAACCAAATTGAATAGGGGGATCTGCTCACGGGAGGGAGAGGAAGCTCCTGGTGTAGAGTTTAGGGAGGGGGAGGCCCTGGTGGCGCCGGAGTGAACGAGGCAGTGGCGGCGGCCGTGGTTGCCGGAGATGAGGAAGACGACGTTTTCCGGACGATTGCGGGCTATGGGGGTGCCATGGGGGTAGCCTGAGGGTGCGTGCGTGCTCAGAGGGGCTCGGGGTCCCTTTTTATAGTGTGGCCATGTCGGTTTGCGGCGGCCGGGGATAAGTTTGTCGGCGAACCGCCCTACTGTGTTGCAGGGTGATGTGGCGGCGACGAACGCTAGCGGACACCCGTGTGGATGAGCTCGGGCTGTTCCGGGGCCAGGTGGCGAGCGGGCGAGGCTTGGGCGGCGCTGCCCGTGGCAGAGGTGCACTGCCGACGCCGGAGTGCCGCCAAGAACGCCCTGGCGGCGGCGCTGTAGCGTGCCAGGGGGTTTGGCGCGATGCTGCGAGGCGGGGAGTGCGTGGCGAGGTGCTGCCGTGTGGGCCAAAGCCAGGGGGCCAGCGTGTCGGCTCAGGCGCGGCATCGTGCAATATGCGCGCTCTGGGCGCGTCCAGTGCACGCACTGGGTGTGCTCGACGAAATGCCAGAGCATGCTACAGAGCTTGGTTGAGACTGGCAATTAACAGACCTAGGCTAGGAGAAACGGGGAGTCTAGTGGACATGCTGGTTTGATCAAAGGTGCAAGGTCACAGTGCAAAACAAAAATCATGTCAAAACTGATCAGGTACACCAGGTGTTTGACAAAATGCCAAGGGCACTTAGGCATTTCTTGGAGTGGCCAAAAACTCCAGATGGGGGTCTCTTTAGAAGAATAATAGGGTGGTGTGGTTAGTTGGAAAAAAGGGGAAACTTGCTAGTGCAAGTTTTACAAAACCCCAATTCTGGACAGGAAATAAATGACATTATTTCATGAACCAAAAATGATCCAAAATGTGCATGCTCTTGGACTTAAGGGTTTAACATGGGGGACTACAAGTAGGAGAAATAATCAAGGGTATAGGAGCAACTAAAATGGTGGTTGTTGTACAAATCCTCAAATTGGACCAGAATGGAAATGAGGTTGATCCACTCAAATTTTTCAAAGAACATAAATAGGTTTTTGCACAAAGTGAAATAATATGCTCCTACTGACCTCCCTTAATTTTGGTAGAAGTTTTAAAGAAATATTTAAATGGGTTGTAGTGCAAAATGCACTCTGGACCAGAGAAGAAAAATTGAGTGCAGGGCTCAAAATATTTTATGAATGAAATATATTTTTGCATAAAAGTTAATCAAAAACATCACATGACATCTCCAAATTTTTGTGGAAATTTTAAGTGAGTCCATCAAATGGTTGTAGTTCAAATATGGTCAGATAACCTTGAAAAACCATTTTCAAAAAAATAAAGATCAAGCAATTTAATTATTTAATTAGTTACACAGATAACAGCAAAGTTTTTCTTGAGAGGTTAAACAAGTCCAACAACATAATTGAAAAGTTTTCTCTCTGGGAAAAACTCATCATAACAGGGAAGGAAATGAGTCAAAAATCAAAATGGAGCTCACAAATCCACAGTTTTAATTCCTGGCAAA